>NC_091980.1:123410378-123415378 GCF_044704955.1 Pristiophorus japonicus
ACACACACACTCCCTGACACACACACATATACATCCCGACACACACACACACACCCCGACACAAGCACACAGACGCATACACACATCCCGACACACACAAACACACCCCGACACACGCACATACTCACCCCGACACACACACATATACACCCCGACACACACACATGCACACACATATCCCGACACACGCACACACACACACACTCCCCCCGCCCACACACACACACACCCCGACACACACACACACCCCGACACACACACACACAATCCCCGACCCACACACATACAAAGACATTCCGACAGACAGACACACACACACACACTCCGATACGCACACACGCTCCCCGACACACACATGCACTCTCCAACACACAACACACACCACGACACACACAAACATTCCCCAACACACACACACACACACATACACACGCAGACACACACACACACCCTGACACACACACACACCCCACGACACACACACACACCCCGACACAAGCACACAGACGCATACACACATCCCGACACACACAAACACACCCCGACACACGCACACACCCCGACACACACACATATACACCCCGACACACACACACGCACACACGCATGCACACACCCCCCCCACCCCACACACACTCGTCCCCCCCTTCCCACACACTCCCCTGCCCACACACACACTCCCCCTGCACGCACACACACACGCACACACACACACATCCCACGACACACACAAACATTCCCCGACACACACACACACACACACACACACACACACACACACACACCCTGACACACACACACACCCCACGACACACACACACACACACTCCCTGACACACACACATATACACCCCGACACACACACACACACACCCCGACACAAGCACACAGACGCATACACACATCCCGACACACACAAACACACCCCGACACACACGCACGCACACCCCGACACACACACACGCGCACCCCGACACACACACACGCACACCCCGACACACACACACACAGACACACAATCCCCGACCCACACACATACAAACACATCCCGACAGACAGACAGACACACACACATACCCCGACACACACCCACCGCGACACACACACACACACACAAACGCACACGCACACGCACACGCACACCCCAACACACACACACACACCCGGCATACACACACGCACCCCCGACACACACACGCGCATACTCCCCCCACACACCCCGACACACATGCACACCCCGACACACACACAAAAACACCTCGACAAACACACACACGCACACCCCGACACACACACAAAAACACCTCGACAAACACACACACGCACACACCGACACACACACACGCACACCCCGACACACACACACACAGACACACACACACCCCGACACATATACATATACAGACGTACCCCGACACACACACACATACACACACACACACATTCCCTGACACAAGCACACACACGCATACATACACCCCGACACACACACACACACCCCGACACACACACACACACACGCATGCACACCCCCCCCACCCCACACACACTCGTCCCCCCCTTCCCACACACTCCCCTGCCCACACACACACTCCCCCTGCCCGCACACACACACACACACACGCACACACACACACACACCCCACGACACACACAAACATTCCCCGACACACACACACACACACAGAGACACACACACACACACCCTGACACACACACACACCCCACGACACACACACACACACACTCCCTGACACACACACATATACACCCCGACACACACACACACACACACCCCGACACAAGCACACAGACGCATACACACATCCCGACACACACAAACACACCCCGACACACACACACGCACACCCCGACACACACACACGCACACCCCGACACACACACACACACAGACACACATACACACACACACGCACCCCGACACACACACACACACAAACACACATTCCCCAACACGCACACACTTTCCCTGGCACACACATACACACACGCTCCCCGACCCACTCACACACACAAACTCACTCTGACACACACACACATACGCAGACACACAAACCGACATGCACACCCCCACACACACACATCGATACACACAAACACACACCCCGACAAACACACACACACCCCAACACACACCACACACACACTTCCCGACACACACTCACACCCTGACACACACAATCACACACACCCTGACACACACACACACCCCACGACACACACACACACATACACCCAACACACACGCACACACACACACACACACCCCGACACACACACACACCCCGACACACACACACACACACACCCCGACACACACATACAATCTCCAACACACAACACACACACACCCCGACACACACACACACACATACACACACACCCCGACACACACACACACACAGGCACACACACACTCCCCGACACAAACACACACCACGACACACACACACGCACCCCAACACACTCACACACACACACACCCCGACACACACACACAGACACACACACACCCCAAAACACACACACACACTCCCCGACAAACACACTCGCACACAAACACACACGCACATTCCCCGACACACACACACACACACAGACACACACACCCCACGACACAAACAAACACACACACATTCCCCGACACACACACACACACGCAGACACACACACACACACACACACCCCACGACACACACGCACACACACTCCCTGACACACACACATATACACCCCGACACACACACACACCCCGACACAAGCACACAGACGCATACACACATCCCGACACACACAAACACACCCCGACACATGCACACACACAGCCCGACACACACACATATACACCCCGACACACACACACACACACGCACACACAATTCCCGACACACGCACACATGCACACACCCCTCCCACCCCACACACACTCGTCCCCCACTTCCCACACACTCCCCAGCCCACACACACACTCCCCCTGCCCACACACACACACGTACACACATATCCCGACCCACGCACACACACACACACACCGACACACACACACACACACTCCCCGACGCACACACACAATCCCCGACACACACACATACAAACACATCCCGACAGACAGACAGACACACACACATACCCCGACACACACACACCGCGACACACACACACACACACACAAACGCACACGCACACGCACACGCACACCCCAACACACACACACACCCGGCACACACACACGCACCCCCGACACACACACACGCATACTCCCCCCACACACCCCGACACACACGCACACCCCGACACACACACAAAACACCTCGACAAACGCACACACCGACACACACACAAAAACACATCGACAAACACACACACGCACACACCGACACACACACACGCACACCCCGACACACACACACACAGACACACACACACCCCGACACATACACACACAGACGTACCCCGACACACACACACACACACACATTCCCCAACACGCACACACATTCCCTGACACAAGCACACACACGCATTCATACACCCCGACACACACAAACACACCCCGACACACACACACACACACGCATGCACACCCCCCCCCACCCCACACACACTCGTCCCCCCCCTTCCCACACACACTCCCCTGCCCACACACACACTCCCCCCGCCCACACACACACTCGCCCCGCCCACACACACACACCTCGACACACACACACACACACCCCGACACACACACACAATCCCCGACCCACACACATACAAAGACATTCCGACAGACAGACACACACACACACACACTCCGATACGCACACACGCTCCCCGACACACACATGCACTCTCCAACACACAACACACACACACACACCACGACACACACAAACATTCCCCGACACACACACACACACACACACACGCATACACACACACACACACCCTGACACACACACACACCCCACGACACACACCCACACACACACTCCCTGACACACACACATATACACCCCGACACACGCACACACACACCCCGACACAAGCACACAGACGCATACACACATCCCGACACACACAAACACACCCCGACACACGCACACACTCACCCCGACACACACACATATACACCCCGACACACACACATGCACACACATATCCCGACACACGCACACACACACACTGCCCCCGCCCACACACACACACACCCCGACACACACACACACACCCCGACACACACACACAATCCCCGACACACACACACACAATCCCCGACCCACACACATACAAAGACATTCCGACAGACAGACACACACTCACACACTCCGATACGCACACATGCTCCCCGACACACACATGCACTCTCCAACACACAACACACACCACGACACACACAAACATTCCCCGACACACACACACACACACACACAGACACACACACACACCCTGACACACACACACACCCCACGACACACACACACCCCGACACAAGCACACAGACGCATACACACATCCCGACACACACAAACACACCCCGACACACGCACACACCCCGACACACACACATATACACCCCGACACACACACACACGCACACACGCATGCACACACACCCCCCACCCCGCACACACTCGTCCCCCCCTTCCCACACACTCCCCTGCCCACACACACACTCCCCCTGCACGCACACACACACGCACACACACACACACCCCACGACACACACACACACACACACAGACACACACACACACACACACACACACACACACACACACACACACACACCCTGACACACACACGCACTCCCTGACACACACACACACACACCCCGACACACACACACACCCCGACCCACACACATACAAAGACATTCCGACAGACAGACACACACACACACACACTCCGATATGCACACACGCTCCCCGACACACACATGCACTCTCCAACACACAGCACACACACACACACCACGACACACACAAACATTCCCCGAC
>NC_091980.1:123417878-123427878 GCF_044704955.1 Pristiophorus japonicus
CACACACGCATACACACACACACACACCCTGACACACACACACCCCACGACACACACACACACACACTCCCTGACACACACACATATACACCCCGACACACACACACACACACACCCCGACACAAGCACACAGACGCATACACACATCCCGACACACACAAACACACCCCGACACAAGCACACAGACGCATACACACATCCCGACACACACAAACACACCCCGACACACGCACACACTCACCCCGACACACACACATATACACCCCGACACACACACATGCACACACATATCCCGACACACGCACACACACACACTCCCCCCGCCCACACACACACACACCCCGACACACACACACACACACCGACACACACACACACACAATCCCCGACCCACACACATACAAAGACATTCCGACAGACAGACACACACACACACACTCCGATACGCACACACGCTCCCCGACACACACATGCACTCTCCAACACACAACACACACCACGACACACACAAACATTCCCCGACACACACACACACACACACCCTGACACACACACACACCCCACGACACACACACACACACCCCGACACAAGCACACAGACGCATACACACATCCCGACACACACAAACACACCCCGACACACGCACACACCCCGACACACACACATATACATCCAGACAGACACACACACGCACACACGCATGCACACACCCCCCCCACCCCACACACACTCGTCCCCCCTTCCCACACACTCCCCTGCCCACACACACACTCCCCCTGCACGCACACACACACGCACACACACACACACCCCACGACACACACAAACATTCCCCGACACACACACACACACACACACACACACAGACACACACACACACACACACACCCCACGACACACACACACACACACACTCCCTGACACACACACATATACACCCCGACACACACACACACACACCCCGACACAAGCACACAGACGCATACACACATCCCGACACACACAAACACACCCCGACACACACACACGTACACCCCGACACACACACACGCACACCCCGACACACACACACACACAATCCCCGACCCACACACATACAAACACATCCCGACAGACAGACAGACACACACACATACCCCGACACACACACATCGCGACACACACACACACACACAAATGCACACGCACACGCACACGCACACCCCAACACACACACACACACCCGGCACACACACACGCACCCCCGACACACACACACGCATACTCCCCCCACACACCCCGACACACACGCACATCCCGACACACACACAAAAACACCTCGACAAACACACACACGCACACCCCGACACACACACAAAAACACCTCGACAAACACACACACGCACACACCGACACACACACACGCACACCCCGACACACACACACACAGACACACACACACCCCGACACATATACACACACAGACGTACCCTGACACACACACACACACACACACACACACATTCCCTGACACAAGCACACACACGCATACATACACCCCGACACGCACAAACACACCCCGACACACACACACACACACGCATGCACACCCCCCCCACCCCACACACACTCGTCCCCCTCTTCCCACACACAATCCCCTGCCCACACACACACTCCCCTGCCCACACACACACTCCCCTGCCCACACACACACTCCCCCCGCCCACACACACACACACCCCGACACACACACACACACACCCCGACACACACACACAATCCCCGACCCACACACATACAAAGACATTCCGACAGACAGACACACACACACACACACTCCGATACGCACACACGCTCCCCGACACACACATGCACTCTCCAACACACAACACACACACACACCACGACACACACAAACATTCCCCGACACACACACACACACACACACGCATACACACACACACACACCCTGACACACACACACACCCCACGACACACACACACACACACACAAACACACATTCCCCAACACGCACACACATTCCCTGGCACACACATACACACACGCTCCCCGACCCACTCACACACACAAACTCACTCTGACACACACACACATACGCAGACACACAAACCGACATGCACACCCCCACACACACACATCGATACAGACACACACCCCGACAAACACACACACACCCCAACACACACCACACACGCACTTCCCGACACACACTCACACCCTGACACACACAATCACACACACCCTGACACACACACACACCCCACGACACACACACACACACACATACACCCAGACACACACACACACACACACACACACACCCCGACACACACACACACCCCGACACACACACAGAGGCACACACACACTCCCCGACACAAACACACACCACGACACACACACACACACGCATCCCAACACACACAACACACACACACACACCCCGACACACACACACACATACACACACACCCCGACACACACACACACACACAGGCACACACACACTCCCCGACACAAACACACACCACGACACACACACACGCACCCCAACACACTCACACACACACACACCCCGACACACACACACACTCTCCAACACACAACACACACACACACCCCGACACACACACACAGACACACACACACCCCAAAACACACACACACACTCCCCGACAAACACACTCGCACACAAACAAACACACACACATTCCCCGACACACACACACACACGCAGACACACACACACACACACACCCTGACACACACACACACACCCCGACACAAGCACACACACGCATACATACACCCCGACACACACAAACATACCCCGACACACACACACACACACGCATGCACACCCCCCCCACCCCACACACACTCGTCCCCCCCTTCCCACACACACTCCCCTGCCCACACACACACTCCCCCCGCCCACACACACACACACCCCGACACACACACACACAATCCCCGACACACACACACACAGACACACACACACACGCACACCCCGACACACACACACGCACACCCCGACACACACACACACAGACACACACACACACACACACGCACCCCGACACACACACACACACACAAACACACATTCCCCAACACGCACACACATTTCCTGGCACACACATACACACACACTCCCCGACCCTCTCACACACACAAACTCACTCTGACACACACACACATACGCAGACACACAAACCGACATGCACACACGCACATCCCCACACACACACATCGATACACACAAACACACACCCCGACAAACACACACACACCCCAACACACACCACACACACACTCCCCGACACACACTCACACCCTGACACACACAATCACACACACCCTGACACACACACCCCACGACACACACACACACACACATACACCCAGACACACACACACACACACACACACACACACACACCCCGACACACACACACACACACACACCCCGACACACACACACATATACACACACACCCCGACACACACACACAGGCACGCACACACTCCCCGACACAAACACACACCACGACACACACACACACACGCACCCCAACACACACACACACACACACCCCGACACACACATACAATCTCCAACACACAACACACACACACACCCCGACACAAGCACACAGATGCATACACACATCCCGACACACACAAACACACCCCGACACACGCACACACACACAGCCCGACACACACACATATACACCCCGACACACACACACACACACACATGCACACACCCCCCCCACCCCACACACACTCGTCCCCCCCTTCCCACACACTCCCCAGCCCACATACACACTCCCCCTGCCCACACGCACACACACATCCCGACACACGCACACACACACACACCGACACACATACACAACACACCCCCGACACACACACACAATCCCCGACCCACACACATACAAACACATCCCGACAGACAGAGACAGACACACACACACTCCGATACACACACACGCTCCCCGACACACAAACGCGCACACTCCCCCATGCACCGCGACACACACGCACACCCCGACACACACACACGCACACCCCGACACACACACACGCACACCCCGACACACACACGCACACTCCGACACACACACACGCACACTCCGACACACACACACGCACACCCCGACACACACACACGCACACCCCGACACACACACACACGCACACCCCGACACACACACACGCACACCCCGACACACAAACACAGACACACATACACACACACGCGCACCCGGACACACACACACACACAAACACACATTCCCCAACACGCACACACATTCCCTGGCACACACATACACACACACTCCCCGACCCACTCACACACACAAACTCACTCTGACACACATGCACATACGCAGACACACAAACCGACATGCACACACGCACACCCCCACACACACACATCGATACACACAAACACACACCCCGACAAACACACACACACCCCAACACACACCACACATACACTCCCCGACACACACTCACACCCTGACACACACAATCGCACACACCCCAACACACACACAAACACACTCCCCTCAACACACACACAAATACCCTGACACACACACACACACACACACACACACACACACCCCGACACATACACACCGCGACACATACACACACACACACACACACACACACCGACACACGCACACGCACACACACACGCAGACACACACACACACCCGGCACACACACACGCACCCCCGACACACACACACGCACCCTCGACACACAAACGCGCATACTCCCCTCACACACCCCGACACACACGCACACCCCGACACACACACAAAAACACCTCGACAAACACACGCACCAACACACACACACACACAGACACACACACACACCCCGACACACGCACACGCACGCGCACCCCGACACACACACACACACACACACACACACACACACACACACACACACACTCCCCAACACACACACATTCCCTGGCACACAAACACACACTCCCCGACCAACACACACACACAAAACTCACTCTGACACACACACACATATGCAGACACACACCCCGACAGACACACACATACCCCGACACACACCACACACACACACTCCCTGACACACACTCACACACTGACACACACACAAACACACCCCCCAACACACTCACACACACGCACCGACACACACACACACACACACACACACACACACACACACACACACACACACACGGACACACAGATAGACATACACACACATACACACACACACATACACACACTCCCTGACACACACACACACACAATCCCCGACCCACACACATACAAACACATCCCGACAGACAGACAGACACACACACATACCCCGACACACACACACCCTGACACACACACACACACTCACCCCGACACCCACACACACACACCGACACACACACTCACATACACACACCCCCCGACACATACACACACACACACATGCACACCGACACACAAATACACACACCCCAACACACACACACACACCCCCGACACACACTCTGACACACGCACACAGACACACACACACACACGCACACCCCGACACACACACACATGCCCCGACACACACACAAACACACACCCCCCAACACACACACAAATACCCTGACACACACACACACACCGACACACACACACACACCGACACATACACACACCGACACATACACACACCGACACATACACACACCGACACACACACACAACCCAACACACACCACACTCACACTCTCCGACACACACTCACACCCTGAGACACACAATCACACACACCCCAACACACACACAAACACACTCCCCCCAACACACACACAAATACCCTGACACACACACACACACCCCGACACACACACACACACACACACACACACACTCCGACACACACACACAAACACACACCCCCCAACACACACACAAATACCCTGACACACACACACACACCCCGACACACACTCACCCCGACACACACTCACCCCGACACACACACACGCACCCCGACACACACACACACCCGGGCACACACACACGGGCACACACACACACACACACACACACACACACACACACTCCCCGACACACACACACAATCCCCGACCCACACACATACAAACACATCCCGACAGACAGACAGACACACACACATACCCCGACACACACACACCGCGACACACACACACACACGCACACGCACACGCACACACACACCCCAACACACACACACACACGGCACACACACACGCACCCCCGACACACACACACGCATACTCCCCACACACACCCCGACACACACGCACACCCCGACACACACACAAAAACACCTCGACAAACTCACACACACGCACACCCCGACACACACACACACACATGACACACACACACACAGACACACACACACATGCACACCCCGACACTCACAAACGCACACCCCGACACACACACACACACAGACACACACACACCCCGACACATATACACACACAGACGTACCCCGACACACACACACACACACACACACATTCCCCAACACGCACACACATTCCCTGGCACACACACACACACACACACACACACTCCCCGACCCACACACACACAAACTCACTCTGACACACACACACATACGCAGACACACAAACCGACACGCACACCCACGCACACCCCGACACACACGCACACCCCGACACACACACAAAAACACCTCGACAAACACACACACACGCACACCCCGACACACACACACGCACACCCCGACACACACACACACAGACACACACACACACGCACACCCCGACACACACACGCACACCCCGACACACACACACACAGACACACACACACACACATCCCTACACATATACACACACACACGCACCCCAACACACACACACATTCCCCAACACGCACACACATTTCCTGGCACACACACACACACACACTCCCCGACCCACACACACACAAACTCACTCTAACACACACACACATACGCAGACACACAAACCGACACACACACACGCACACCCATGTACACCCCCACACACACACACATCGATACACACAAACACACACCCCGGCAGACACACACACACCCCAACACACACCACACACACACTCCCCGACATACACTCGCACCCTGACACACACAATCACACACACCCCAACACACACGCAAACACACACCCCCCAACACACACACAAATACCCTCACGCACACACACACACACCTACACACACACACACACAAACACACCCCGGCACACACACACCCTGACACACACACATACACCCGGGCACACATACATGCACAAACACACACCCGGGCACACACACACACACACACACACTCCCCGACACACACACACAATCCCCGACCCACACACATACAAACACATCCCGACAGACACACACACATACCCCGACACGCACACCGCGACACACACACACACACCGATACACGCACACATACACACGCAGACACACACACACACCCCAACACACACACACACCCGGCACACACACATGCACCCCCGACACACACACACGCACCCTCGACACACAAACGCGCATACTCCCCCCACACACCCCGATACACACGCACACCCCGACACACACACAAAAACACCTCGACAAACACACGCACCGACACACACACACACACAGACACACACACACACCCCGACACACGCACACGCACACACACCCCGACACATATACACACACACGCGCGCACCCCGACACACACACACACACACACACACACTCCCCAACACGCACACACGTTCCCTGGCACACAAACACACACTCCCCGACCCACACACACACACACAACTCACTCTGACACACACACATATGCAGACACACAACCCGACACACACACACGCACACCCACACACACACGCACACCGATACACACAAACACACACCCCGACAGACACACACACACCCCGAGACACACCACACACACACTCCCCGACACACACACACACACACACACACACACACACCGACACACACACACACACACACACACACACACTTACACACTCCCTGACACACACACACACAATCCCCGACCCACACACATACAAACACATCCTGACAGACAGACAGACACACACACATACCCCGACACACACACACCCCGACACACACACAAACACACATACACACACACACACACACACACATACACACACACATGCACCCACACACACACACCGACACACACACTCACATACACACACCCCCCGACACACACACACACACCGACACACAAATACACACACCCCAACACACACACACACACACCCCCGACACACACACACACACACACACACTCCGACACACGCACACAGACACACACACACACGCACACACGCACACCCCGACACACACATACATGCCCCGACACACACAGACACACACACACACACACACACCCCGACAAACACACACCCGACACACACACACCCCAACACACACCGCACACACACTCCCCGACACACACTCACACCCTGACGTACACAATCACACACACACAAACACACACCCCCCAACACACACACAAATACCCTGACACTCACACACACACCCCGACACAAACACACAATCCCCGACCCACACACATACAAACACATCCCGACAGACAGACACACACACATACCCCAACACACACACACCGTGACACACACACACACACACACGCACACGCACACGCACACAGCCACACACACACACATACACACACTCCCTGACACACACACACACAATCCCCGACCCACACACATACAAACACATCCCGACAGACAGACACACACACATACCTCGACACACACACACCCCGACACACACACACCCCGACACACAAATACCCACACCCCGACACACACACACACCCCGACACACGCACACAGACAGACACACACCCCGACACACACACACACACACACACACACACACACACACACACGCGCACCCCGACACACACACACACAAACACACACCCGGACACACACACACACACATACACACACACGCACACACACACACACCGACACACACACACACACCCGGACACACACACACACACACACACCCGGACACACACACTCCCTGACACACACACACACACACACACACACACACTCCCTGACACACACACACAATCCCCGACCCACACACATACAAACACATCCCGACAGACAGCCAGACACACACACATACCCCGACACACACGCACCCCATCACATGCACACGCACACACACATAGACACACACACACACACACCCCGACACACGCACACAGACAGACACACACCCCGACACACACACACACACGCGCACCCCGACACACACACACACAAACACACACCCAGACACACACACACACACATACACACACACGCACCCCGACACACACACACACACACAAACACACACCCGGACACACACACACACACACACATACACACACACACACACACACACCGACACACACACACACACACACACCCGGACACACACACACACACACACACACACACACACACACTCCTTGACACACACACACAATCCCCGACCCACACACATACAAACACATCCCGACAGACAGCCAGACACACACACATACCCCGACACACACGCACCCCATCACACGCACACGCACACACACATAGACACACACACACACATACACACACTCCCTGACACACACACACACAATCCCCGACCCACACACATACAAACACATCCCGACAGACAGACACACACACATACCTCGACACACACACAACCCGACACACACACACACACACACACACCCCGACACACAAATACCCACACCCCGACACACACACACACACCCCGACACACGCACACAGACAGACACACACACCGACACACACACACACACACACACACACACACACACACACACAC
>NC_091980.1:123432878-123435378 GCF_044704955.1 Pristiophorus japonicus
ACAATCCCCGACCCACACACATACAAACACATCCCGACAGACAGACACACACACATACCTCGACACACACACACCCCGACACACACACACACACACCCCGACACACAAATACCCACACCCCGACACACGCACACAGACAGACACACACCCCGACACACACACACACACACACACACACACACACACGCGCACCCCGACACACACACACACAAACACACACCCGGACACACACACACACACATACACACACACGCACCCCGACACACACACACACACAAACACACACCCGGACACACACACACACACACACATACACACACACACACACACACACCCGGACACACACACACACACACACACACACCCGGACACACACACTCCCTGACACACACACACACACACACACACACACACACACTCCCTGACACACACACACAATCCCCGACCCACACACATACAAACACATCCCGACAGACAGCCAGACACACACACATACCCCGACACACACGCACCCCATCACACGCACACGCACACACACATAGACACACACACACACATACACACACTCCCTGACACACACACACACAATCCCCGACCCACACACATACAAACACATCCCGACAGACAGACACACACACATACCTCGACACACACACACCCCGACACACACACACACACCCCGACACACAAATACCCACACCCCGACACACACACACACACACACCCCGACACACGCACACAGACAGACACACACACCGACACACACACCGACACACACACACACACACACACACACACACACACACACACTCCCTGACACACACACACACACACACACACACACACACACACACACTCCCTGACACACACACACAATCCCCGACCCACACACATACAAACACATCCCAACAGACAGACAGACACACACACATACCCCGACACACACGCACCCCATCACACACACAAACACACACACGCACACACACACCCCGACACACATACACACCCCGACACCCACACTCTCACACACATCCCAACACACACACACACACATCCCGACACGCACACCCACACATCCCGATACACACACACTCCCCGACACACACTCTCACACCCCGACACACACACATGCACACACACACACCCCGACACACACCACACACATTCCCCGACACACACTCACACACTGACACACACACACAAACACACACCCCCCAACACACACACAAATACCCTGACACATACACACACACACACCCCGACACACACACACACCCGGGCACACACACATGGGCACACACACACACACACACACACACACTCCCCGACACACACACACAATCCCCGACCCACACGCATACAAACACATCCCGACAGACAGACACACACACATACCCCGACGCACACACACACACACACACACATCGGCACACACAGACACACACCCCGACACACACACACACGCACCCCAACACCCCAACCCACACATACACTCTCCAACACACAACATGCACACACACCCCAACACACAGACACACCACAACACACACACACACTCCCCGACACACACACTCAGACACAAACACACACACACATTCCCCGACACACACACTCCCAGACACACACACATACACCCCAGACACACACACATACACCACAACACACACACACACTCCCCGACACACACACACACACACCCCGACACACACACAAACACACCCCGACACACACACAAACACACCCCGACACACACACAAACACACCCCGACACACACACAAACACACCCCGACACACACACAAACACACCCCGACACACACACACCCCGACACACACACTCCCCGACACACACACACACCCCGACACACACACACACCCCATCTCACACGCTCACACACCCCAACACACACACACACACACACGACACACACACACATACACTCCCCGACACACACACACATACATCCCGACAAACACACACACTCACACACACCCCAACATACACAAACACACTCACGCATACACACACCCCGACACACACACACACCCCGACACACACACACACACACACACACACACACACACACACACACACACACACACACACACACACACACACCGACACACACACACACACCGACACACACACACACACACACACACTCTCCAACACACAACACACACACCCCGACACACACACACACCCCGACACACACACACACACACACACACACACACACACACACACACACACACACACACACACACACGACACACACACACATACACTCCCCGACACACACACACCGCCTGACGCACACTCACAAGCCCCCCAACACACACACACACACCCCGACACACACACACACTCTCCAACACACAACACACACACCCCGACACACACACACACCCCGACACACACACACACACACACACACACACACACACACACCGACACACACACACACACCGACACACACACACACACCGACACACACACA